>NW_007257972.1:598901-611376 GCF_000164805.1 Carlito syrichta | reverse complement strand
GGCGGCCAACGGGCGCCGCGCACCCGCCTCTCGGCAGCCAATCGCCAGCTGGGCCGCGCCGCCGAGCTGGAAGGAGACGCGTCAACCACGTCCCGCGGCCTCCGCCCCGCCCGCCCTCGTGCAGGCCACACCCCCCGGCGTCCCGGGCGGGGAAACCGGAGCCGGGAGGCCGCGGAGCGCCGCGCGGACGTCTCCGCGGCGCTCAGGCCTCGCCCACTTTGCCGGCCTCGCGCTCCGCGGCCCTCCTCCCGAACGGGCGCCTCCGCGCAAGGCCTTCTGGGAGTTGTGGTTTGCCTTCCAGAACGCGCTTGTCCCTGTCTCGCCTAGAATTCGCGAACCCGCTGTGGAACTGTTGTGTTCAGTCTTCCTCTTTTGCGTCTGAAGTGACGGGGTCGGGGGGAAGAAAACTGGCAATACGATTTAAAAGACTTTTTCCAGGTGTCAGTGGGCGGGCCCCTTGGTCTAGGTGCTGGTTGGTAGGCGGAAAGGGGCGTGCGCAGATTGCTGCCCACCTGATTGATCGGAGCGGAAAGTCTTCCGCCTTCCCTCACGTCAGCCACGTCGCCGCCCGGGTGTCTTCCGTCGAGGCGGGCTCGCCGGCCTTCGTTCCGCTGCCTTCGCGCCTTGGGTTCTCCGCTCCGCTGCCGAAAGGGAACGCAGCTGTCCCCGCTGGGGAGCGAGTCCCCAGAGACGCTGCCAGTCCTGTGGGTCCCTGGAGCCGGGAAGGCGGTCCCGTGCACGCCCCGCGCTGCGCTGCGGCCGGGCAAAGGGGCAGCTTCCCGGGACGCGGGAGCGGGCGGCGTGCCGGTGCCAAATGCCCACGCCGCCGTGGGACGGAGGCTGCGCGCCTCTGCGCCTTGGGACGTGGCTCCGCGCTCCGTGTGTAAAAGTTTCAAAGCAGGGGTTACTGTTCGTCGGCCACAGAAAATACCCTCGGTAAAAAGCCCGACTAACGCCTAGTTTTGAGCCTTGGAATTTCCGTATGAACCGTTTTAAGTCGAGTTGGTTGTGATTTATAATCCCAAGGCCTGAATGACTTGACCCACTTTATAGTTGTTGGGTAGGTGTCAGCCTGATGTTGGAGACATGCTACAAAGGATGATGATTTTGGTATTAGAGGAGTTCACCCTAAGCTCCTTTTTCTGGCATTAATTGGCGACCGTTCCAGTTATCTGTTGATGTCATATATTGAGTATATGACAATAAAATTATTTCATCTCTTTCCTGTTGTAGGAACCAAGTGTTTATCTCACCCAGGAGAGTATCACATGATTAACAGGCAAGTTTAAAAAGGAGGTAGGGGCAATAGAAGGATAGAGATTAATTGACATTCATTGCCATATTGGGCACCCTTTTCCTCTTCCTCCAGCAACTGTTATCCAGGAGAGGGAACGTGTGCCCCTCAGCTGATCCTCAATGGACCACAACCAAAGAAGTTCTACCATAATACATGCTCGTCACAAGCCTGGGGCATTATTAAGTTGCCTTTCCTATCTCCTGTCCTTCTCATTCCAAACCCACAAGCCCTTCTTTTTCACCAAGTCCCTGCAGTGATCTTTTGGAATGTACAACCAAAAAGTAGAATTTTACTTTTTTCTTTATTTCTTCCTTTTTCCAGCAGTTGTGGAGCTTTATTAACACCCCTGTGGTAGGATTGTCATTCACCTAATTATTATTCAGGTACTAGCTGTTACTATTTCAATCTATAAATGTCCTTTTCTCTTTTTCCTAACTTCATTTCTATAGTTTCACATTAAGGCTTAAATCTTCAGTCCTCTGAGCTTTTTTCGTTTTTCTTTTGGTTACTTCTTAATTTCATTTCTCAACTATATTGTTGACTCCCAGGTCTATTCTACTGTCACTTCCAATTTTACCTGACTAAAATAGAACTCATGTTCCCCATAAATTAGCTTCTTCTCCTAACTTTCTACTTGTGTTAATTCTTTCCTTTTCTAAAACATAATATAGTAAGAATAAAAGTTCCATAGAGCTGACCTTTGAGAAACTGGTAGATGTTTTAAATGTAATGAGAAAAAGTGAGGGAGAAAATTGTTATAACTCAATTGTGAAATATAACAAAAAATGAGTAAGAAGTATATCAAATAAATTTAGCACAAATGAATGCTGCCATACTTGGAAGTATAACATATGCCAAAAAATGGCATGAAAGAATAGAGAAAAATCAAAGCATGTGTTATAACTTTAGGCTAAGTAACTGCCACCTACCACCCTTTATATACTACAGTGGTTCTCACCCTGGGGCACTTTTCCCCCAGGGTGAAATTGGCAGTGCGTGAACATATTTTTGCTTGTCATAACTTTTTTTTGCTACTGGCATTTAGTGAGCACAGGCCAGTTATGCTGTTCTATGTTCTACAATACACACTATATCCCTTCACAACAAAAAGTATTTGACCCAAAAAGTAAAAAATGCCAAGATTGAGAAACTACTATAGCAATCTCCCGATTCAATAGAATCTAGGAATCACTGACCACACAGGATAACGTGTTTGTCCTGCATAATTTTGGATTATTCAGGAAGGCACCAGGGACTAAATACAATAAACATGAGTTCTCTCATTCCTTAAACATTAACTACACAGAAACTCTGGGTAGCTGAAGTCTCTGTCCTGATAAAGATCAGACACTCTGCTGATGGTGAAAAAGAACAAGGAGGTCTTAGAAGAGGAACCTTCTGGCCATCTCCTTTGTTCTTTATCTCATACACAAATCATACTTCAAACACCCTAGAGAAGAACTATCTCTAATTTAAGATGGTGGCATTTCATGAACAAGCTTTGATGTATTTTGAATTAGTTAAAAAAGTATCTACTTTGTTCAATATTACAAAATTCAAAGCTACTGTATGTCTCAAAAGGATCTTAGAGAGGAACAGCTGTCACCCAACAACAGATGCTTCCAGAGTAAAAGCCAGTCATAACAAGTTTCCTTGAAATTGGTAAAAGAAAAGCTGGAGAATTGAGAAGAGACTTTAAACAATAAAAGAGACTAAGTACTAAGTCATGTGAAAAAGAGTGAATGTGGCAATCAGCACTTAAAATTGTAACTATATATAAACACAGAACTTTCTTTGTTCTCACATCATCTTATCTATATGTAAATATGTGTGTAGAATAGTGTTTACCTGTTTTATTTAATTTCTCCCTACCTTTTAAAAGGTTTAACTACTTCACCAAATCTACCTTAACAGAGCACTGATAATTTTATCACTTCAGAAGTTACAAGTAGAACTCAGGAGGACATAAGACAATAAACTGCCTCATTAGCACAGCCTGAGAACCAGTCTCTGAAGGGATGGAAGAATCACAAAGCACAATGTTGGCTTGTCCAGTTGTGTTTTTTACTGCACATAACAAAAGGTAAGATTTTCCTTAAAGAAATTATATTTTGTGGTTCCAAATTTAATCTTCTATCATTGGGTTAACATACATGTATTTTGAAGATACATGAATGTTGTAGGTTCATAATGGAATCGACCAGAGGAAGGAAACATAGGTGATAGAGAGGGAACAATCAAAGATGATCCAGTTTCCAGGAAAGTATGTTATTGCATGAATAGGAAATTGAGGGGTCTCAGGTTTGCAGGAAGATTAGTTTGGTTTTGGAAGCACAACACTGAGTTTGAGGCTGTATTGGAAGTGTCTTTCAAGTATTAACAAGTATAAGATTCCAAATAGGGCGAGAATAGTAGCAACTGAAGACAACATATTGTACCTCCTGCATAATGCTCTCAGAGGAAGCTTCCTAAAACATTACCTTTGTCATGTCTCTGATGCAAAAGTCTCCTATAGGAGATAAGTCTTAAATGTTTGTTGAATAAAGTCCTGCCTCCTTGCTTTAGCATTCAAAGCCTTTCATAATCTAGCCCAGTTGATGGGTCAAGCCTTAAGTTCCATTATTTTCTTTTGTAAATCAGCCTTCTCACCAGACCACACAGCTTGTTATGTCCTGAAACATCTGTGCCCTCATGACACTTTTTATTTAATATTCATTTTTAAATTCCTTGTACAGAGAGGTCATGTGTTCAATATAGATGTGATTTTCAAATTACAAGTGTCCAAGAAATAATTGTTTTACTTAACTATTTGATTTGTCTGTTCACTTTGAATTACAGTCTGCCCTCTAATTTAAATCCCAAGGAATAGCAAACTCCTAGGACAGGAAGTTTATGCAAATGACTAATCTAGAGCTTCTAGCCCACTATCTCTTCTTTTATAAATTGCCAAATTTGCTTTTTAGCATAACATTATTTGACTTATGTCTGACTAGATATTTCTGGGTTCTACTTATCTTGTGTAACAAATATTTGTTAGGCCTTTCATGCATGAAAGGTGCTGGAACAAATATTTGCTTTCAGGAAATTTACAGTGTTCTCGGAGGGACTCTTCACCTTCTTCTGTACTGTACTCCTTTGGTAGTCAGGTGAAGCCCATGGACTCCTTCTCAGAATGTTTATAAAGGTATAAAATTAAAACTTAGCTTACAAAGGAAGCCATTTATACTAAAACACAGTTATCAAACTTTTACAAAAAAAACTTGTGATATAATATTGGTTCTTTTTAATTAATGTATAAATAACTAACAGGTCTCATAACTTTAATAATTCCACAATAATGATGAGTATAAAAGATATTCCAAGATACCCACAATATGCATAATATGATATGAAAATATCTATGATTACTATTGGTGACAGAGAGATGCTGCTAGTACTAGCACAGTTTGTTACCTCCATTCATAGTAAAATGAAATTCTAAATTTCAGTAAGAGGTATATAGGAACATGTGTAATTATTTTTCCAACTATGGACTGGTGAATTATATACATGGGTCCCAGATTAAGAAGCCGTACACTAGAGCAATGCTTTTTAAACTGTGGGGTCATAATTCATTAGAGGGTCAAGAAGTCAATTTTGAGGGAGTCTAGCAGCACTTTTTAAAAAGTAAAAGATAGCAATTTAGAATATATCAGGATGCAGCTAAGTAAAGTGATGTATTTTTTTCAGGCACTTATTTCAGTAATATATGTGTTATATGTGTGTTTGTACTGTTTTGTACATATACACATACTAGGTGAAGTATTTTTTCAGGCACTCTTATTTCAGTGATACATGTGATATGTATGTGTATGCTGTTATATACATATATGTATACTGAGATACAAGATATATGTCTTCAAGTGGGTTGCAGTCAAATAATGTGAAGTCCACTTCACTAGGGAAAATGAGATACATAAGATATATAGAATAAATGCCACAAATAATATGAATAGTGGATGTCACAAGATTTTAGAGGAAGTTACTTTTTGTGAAGAAATTATCAGGGAAAAACTTAAAGGAGGAGGCAGATTTGAGGTGGACCTTTAAGATAAGTATAATTTTCATACAGATATTAGGAAAAATTATTTCAGGTATAGGGAGCAGTAAACCTTAGAATTTAATTCAAAACTATCTTAACATCCTTTATCATATATCTTCTAGTTTTGGCTTGCCCAACACTTATTTGATATTTTGTGTTTGAAGTAAACAATGAGATAAGCTCTAATCAAATTAAAAAAAAAGATAGATATTTGTTAAACATATAAAATACTTCACTATAGGTCGTGAAAATTTTAAAGAGTAAGCATTAGAAGTCTTATCGTCTATGAAGCAAGGCATTCCAGAACATTAAAATAACTAGATACGGTTCAAATACAAAATGATCAAAGTGAGTTCAAGATAATTAAATTGAGGTAAAAGTGATGCATTAATTGAACACATGCAATTACCTTTACTCACAAAACTCCATAAAATAACAGGAAAGGTTTCATGTGTTTTTTTTGTTTTTCCTTTAGATTCAAGGTATACATATGCAGGTTTGTTACATGGGTATATTGTAAGATGGTGAGGTTTGAGCTTCTAGTAAGCTTGTCACCCAAATGGTATAGCATGGTACCCAATGGATAGTTTTCAACCCTTCCCTTCTCCCTCCTTCCCACTTTTGAGAGTCCTCAGTGTCTGTTGTTACCATCTTTACATTCATGTGTATTCAATGCTTAGTTACCACTTATGAGAACACGGGGGATTCAGTTTTCTGTTTCTGTGTTAATTCACTTAGAATAGTGTCCTCTAGTTCCATCCACATCTGCAAAAAGCATGATTTCATTCTTCTTCATGGCTGCAGTATTCTGTGGTATAGATGTACCATGTTTTCTTTATCCAGTTCACTGTTGATGGGCACGTACGTTGGTTCCATGTTTTTGCTATTGTGAATAGTGCTGTGATAAACATATGAGTGTAGGTATCTTTTTGAGAGAATGATTTATGCTCCTTTGGGTTTATACCCAGTAGTGGGATTTCTGGGTCAAATGACACATCTATTATTAGTTATTTGAGAAATGTTTAAGCTGCTTTCCACAGGATTTGAACTAGCTTACATTTTCACCAACAGTCCCTTTTCTCCACAACCTAGCCATTTTGACTGGTGTGAGATGGTATCTCATTGTGGTTTTGATTTGCGTTTCTCTGATAATTAGGGATAGTGAGCTTTTTTTTCACATGTTTGTTGGCTACTTGTATGTATTCTTCTGAGAACTGTCTGATCATGTTCTTTGCTACCTTTTTAATGGGATTATTTGTTTTTTCTTTCCTGTCAATTCATTTAAGTTCCTTATAGATTCAGGATATTAGGCCTCTGTCAGATGCATGGTTTGCAAGTATTTTCTCCTATTCTGGATGTTGACTATTTACTCTGTTGATATTTTCTATTGTACAGATGCTCTTTCATTTAATTGAGTCACACTTGCCAATTTTTTGTTTTTGCTGCATTTGCTTTTGAGGACCTGGTTGTAAATTTGTTGCCTAAGGTGACGTCCAGAAGAGTATTTCCTAGACTTTCTTCTAGGATTTCATCTTCTGCACATGGTTAACAGTTTTCCCAGCACTGTGTGTTGAATAGGGTATCCTTTCCCCATTGTTTAATTTTTCTCAACTTTATCAATGATTAACTGGTTGTAGATCAGTGCCTTTATTTCTGGGTTATCTCTCCTGTTCCATTTGTCTATGTGGATATTTTTGTACCACAACCATGCTGCTTTGGCTACCGTAGCCTTGTAGTGAAATTTTGAAGTCTGGTAATATGATGCCTCTGACTTTGTACTTTTTACTTGGAATTGCTATTTGTTTGTTTACTTTTTTTTTTTTCCTTAGACTGGCTATTCAGGCTCTTCTTTTGCTTCCATATAAATGTAGCATTGTAGCCGGGCTCTGTGGCTCAGCCTGTAATCCCGCGCCTTTGGGAGGCTGAGGTGAGTGGATTGCCTGAGCCCGCGGGTTCGAGACCCAGCTGGGCAGGCGAGACCTCATCTCTACAGTAAATCAAAAAATTAGCTGGGCGTGGTAGCACGCACCTGTAATTCCAGCTACTCAGAAGGCTGAGGCGGAAGGATCACCAGAGCCCAGCAGGTTGAGGCTGCAGTGACCGGGAGCCGCCACTGCACTCCAGTCTGGGCGACAGAGTGAGACTCCAACTCAAAAATAAATAAATAAATAAATTCTTTATGATAACTGATTACTTAAAAATCTATTTGGAGCCGGGCTCGGTGGCTCAGCCTGTAATCCCAGCATTGGGAGGCTGAAGTGAGAGAATTACCTGAGCCCGCGGGTTCGAGACCCGCCTGGGCAACTTGGCGAGACCTCATCTCTACAATAAAAATCAAAAAAACTAACCGGGCGTGGTAGCACGCACCTGTAGTTCCAACTACTTGGAAGGCTGAGGTGGAAGGATCGCCAGAGCCCAGCAGGTCGAGGCTGCGGTGGCCGGGAGCAGCCACTGCACTCCAGTCTGGGTGACAGAGTGAGACTCCAACTCAAAAAATAAAATAAAATAAAATAATAAATGTAGCATTGTTTGTTCTGTGAGAAATGATGCTGATAGTTTAATAAAGATTGCATTGAATCTTTAGATTGCTGTAGTCAGTATGGACATTTTACAATGTTTCTTTCAATCTATAAGCATGGAATGTTTTTTTCTTTAATTTCTTTAAGCAGTGATTTCTAGTTCTTGTTGTAGAGATCTTTTACCTCCTTGGTTAGATTATATTCCCAGATATTTTTTCTTTTTTGTGTGTGCTATTGTAAGTGGGATTGCATTCTTGATTTGGTTCTCATCTTGAACATCATTAGTATGGAAATGCTACTGATTTTTGAGTGTTGATTTTGTATCCCTAAACTTTACTGTAGTCGCTTATCTGGTCAAGGAGTCTTTGGTAGAATCTTTAGGGCTTTGTAAATATAGAATCATATAAACTGCAAAGACAGATAATTTAACTTTCTTTTTTCCTATATGGATACCTTCCATTTCTTTCTCGTGCCTGATTGCCTTGGCTAATTCTTCTAGTAATAGGTTAAATAGGAGTGGTGGCTGTGGGCATCCTTGTCTTGTTATGGTTCTTAGGGGAAATGCTTCTAACTTCTGCCCATTCAGTATGATATTGACTGAGGGTTTGCCATAGAGGGCTCTTATTATTTTGAGGTATGTTCCTTTGATGCCTAGATGGTTGAGGGTTTTTATCATGAAAGGATGTTGATTTTACGGAATGCATTTTCTGCATCTATTGAGAAGATTATGGCGTTCTTGTTTTTAATTCTATGTGGTAGATTATATTTATTGATTATATATGTTGAACCAACCTTACATTCCAGGAATAAAGCCCACCTGATCTTGGTGAATTCTCTTTTTGATGTGCTGTTGGATGTGGTTTGCAAGTATTTTGTTGAGGACTTTTGCAACAGTGCAGGAAAACATCAGAGAAAGACTTTGCTTCTGAGTCATTCCCATCTCCATTAGCCTAAAGTACTCAGCATGTCAAGGTACCATACCTTTGGGAATCATTTTCTGAGTTCCAGTGCTTTCAAATATGCTCTGTTTTATTTTATTTTGACTTTAAAGATGTGAGGTACAATTCAGGACTAGGTACATATGTGGTTATCATACAGGTAAAGTTTGGGTACCCTTGTTGATGTTATATGCCCCACTTCCCCTGGAAGTGTCCCACTACTGCCAGTCCCTTTGTTATACTATCATAATAAATATTCAGGGTCCACTTATGAATGAGTACATGTGGTACTCAGATATTTGATTCTGTGATAAATCACTGAGTATTATAGATTCTAAATCCATCCAAGTTGCCATCAAGTCTATAATTTTGTTTTCCTTTATGGCTGCATAATATTCTATCATGTATAAGTACCACATTTTCTTTATCCAGTTCACTTTCGATGGCAGCACAAAATATATGTTTGAAAATACATGTTGGGCTGGGCTCAGTGGCTCATCCTGTAATCCCAGTGCTTTGGGAGGCCAAGGTGAGTGGATTGCCTGAGCCCACGGGTTCGAGACCCGCCCACAACTTGGTGAGACCTCATCTCTACAATAGATCAAAAATTAGCTGGGCATGATAGCGTGCACCTGCACTTCCAGCTACTTGGAAGGCTGAGGCATGGATCGCTGGAACCCAGCAGGTCAAGGCTGCAGTGGCCGGCAGCGTACCCCTGCACTCCAGTCTGGGCGACAGAGTGAGACTCCAACTCAAAGAAAGAAAGAAAGAAAGAAAATATATGTTGGTTCCATGTTTTTTGCTATTGTGAATAATTCAAATATGCTCTATTTTAAACAAATAATATGGTCTTACTCAACACAACACACATGGGGAAAATGAACCCTAATTTAGCCATGGGAAATGGCAAAAAATGATCCAATATGTGGTGCAGAATCCTTCCAAAATTATTCAGGAAATAGCGCACCAAGTCCAACTGGCAGCAAGATTAAAGGTACATGTTTTTGGTGCTGGTGATGATGAGAGGGGATTGCAAATTAAGAACTAGTCAGACACCCTTCCCAACTTCCAAGCATTTTTATGACAATTAGGGAAATTTGAATAAGAACTGGGGATTAAGTGTTAAAAGTATTATTTTTTCTTAGATACCACATGTATCAAATTAAGAAATGTTCCAAATTTGAGGAGATATATGCTGAAATATTTGAGTGAAGTCCATGATGATGTCTCACCTGCAAAGGTTCAAAGAGAGAGGGAGAGGGAACAAATACAACAAACTATTAGCTATTGTTGAATTTAGATGGAGGATACAGAGGTAGCTGTTGTGATTGTCTTTCAACTTTTCTGTATGTTTGGAAATTTTATAGTAGCAATTTGAGGGAAGGAAATGAATGAGGACATATTGAAGGCTGAGATCCCAGGCATCTTCCTGCACTGACAGCCATTCTCTCATTCTCTAAGCAGATTGGAAATCTCTGGGAAATCTAGTTATTTCAAGACAAAATAAACAAAAGATGACTGAGATATGGCTTTTCCCAACTAGTTCACCCCACAGGGAAGGTCATAGTCAAGTCCTAAGCATGAACTCAGAGAATCTAATCAGGATTTTAGTGTTTCAGTCTTAAAAATGAGTAGATAACGAATGATTGCCAGGTGTAAGAAAATGCTCTAACATGGAATACAGAGATGAAAAAAAAGCAGGGAACAAAACAAAATAAAAAATTTGGAGTAAAATAAAAACTATAATAAGAGGAAAACTTTTAAAACTTCTAACATTGTCAGACATTGCCACCATAAAATAGGAACAGGATATTATAGAAAGGCACCCATCTAGAACACAACATTTACCCCCAAAAGTCTCTTGTAAAATAAAGCCATGAAAGCAGATATTAAGAACTCAATAGAAGAGTTAGAAAATAAAGCCAAAAAACTATCAGAATGCAGAAAATAGAAAAAAAGACAAAGGAAAAGGACAGAAGGGTCAGTGTGCCTATAAGAGAAAGAAAAGAGAAAAAACAGGGATAAGGAAATAAACATTTTTCAAGACATTTTCCTAGAGTTGAAAGATATATGTTTCCAAGTTGAAAGTACCCTAATTTAAGTGCCCAGCACAATGGTCAAAAAATGACCAACACTAAGGTACCTCATTGTGAAATCTAAGAACACTGGAAACAAAGAGAAGATCACAGAAGTTTTAGAGTTATGAGAAATGGTTAGAGTATGAGAAATCAGAATGGTTTCAGACTTCTCAACATTTACACAGGAAATTGAATGGCAATGGAACAATGTCTTTCAAACACTGGGGGCAGATTATTTCCAACCAAGAATTCTAGGCTCAACCAAACTATCGGTCATGTGTCAGGGAAACAAGGACATCGTAAGACAGGCACGACCTCAAGAAATTTAACTGCTGTATGCCATTTCTCATAAAAGGAGATTTTAATCTGCCAAAACAAAAGAGGAATCCAAAAAAGAAGTAAGACAATCTAACACAGAGAAAAAGGTGAAGAGAACCCTGAAGGTGATTGTGAAGGAAGAACCAGCCTTGTGGCTCCATGCCATAGGAGGCAGCCACTGCGGGTCACAGAGCTCAGAAGGCACTGAGAAAGACCTTTTCAGGAAGATGAAATCAACAGAATACCTACTGCATCTGAGCATCTTGAGGGGTAATTGACACAACTGTGAAAAGTTACTAGAACTAGTGAAAACTACTGTCAGTCTGCTTGGGGCACAATACTAAAATGTCATGAACTAGGTAGCTTAAAAACAACAGAAATTTATTTCTCACAGTTCTGGAGACTGGGAAGTCAAAGATAAAGGCATAGATTTGGTGTCTGGTGAGGGTCTACTTTTTGGTTCATAGACAGGGCCTTCTCTTTGTGTCTTTACATGGTAGAAGGGGCAAGAGATTTCTCTTGAGCCTCTATTAAAAGGTTACTGATCCCATTTCTGAGAGTTTTGACCTACTAGTCTCCCCAAAGCCCCACCCCCAAATACCATCACCTTGAGGGGTAGGATTTCAACATATAAATTTGGGAGGAACACAAACATAACAATAAGCACTTAGAAAACCAAGGGCAAAAAGAAATTTGGAAAGCAGAGCTATGCAGGAAAACTAATCTGTGAATGATATTTACATAATCTTAATATATACACTCAAAATTAATCAAAATTATAATCACATCAGGAGGATGGAAGAATAGGAAGGATTATAGGTCTGTGGTTGGGGTTACTGGTCAGGGGGAAGGAAAAAGGGCAAAGTCCCCTGCTCCCATAGCAGAATGTATGGGATGTAACACCTAAAATTTGAAAGACAGATAGGATTATAACACATGCTATTTAGGATATGGAGCATGGAGATAGATATCAAAATAATTAACTATAAGATGTGAAACCAATTGCCTCTTCAACAGGGAGAAGTAGAAGGAAGATGATAGGGAACTGCTGTTTTTCATTACAAACCTTGTTAGAATTATGTGATTCTTGTATATGCAGGTAACTTTGAATTTTTTTTCTTTTATTATTATTTTTTATTATAAAGATGTGGGCCACAATTCAGGGTTAGGTATACAAACCTTGACTATGCAGGTACCCTTGTTGATGAGGTATGCCCCTCCCTCCCCTAGCAGTTTCCCTCAAC